>NW_024465117.1:0-24565 GCF_017591425.1 Ochotona curzoniae | reverse complement strand
GGGGGTCCAGCCGCCATGACACTGTCTTCTGAGGGAGCGTGAAGACTGTGGGTTGCTTCCCAGGAGACAAGCTGGATTGCGCCTGAGGACGCCGGCAGCCATGTGGCCGGGGCTCACGTCCCCAAGCGAAAGCCCCGCCCCTCTTCCCGGCCCGGGCTTGGGTCTAGCCACGCCCCTGGCGGCCCCAGCCCGGGGGTGGGATCGGCTGGACCTGCTCGCCAACGCTAAGCCCAAAGAGGGCGGTGCGTGGGGGTCCAGCCACCCAGAAACAGTCTTCCGAGGGAGCGTGAAGACTGTGGGTTGCTTCCCAGGAGACCAGCTGGATTGCGCCTGGGGACACTGGCCGCCATGTGGCCAGGGTTCACTTCCCCGAGCATCAGCCCCGCCCCTCTTCCCGGCCCGTGCTTGGGTCTAGCCACGCCCCTGATGGCCCCAGCCCGGGGGTGGGATCCTCTGGACCTGCTGGCCGACACTAAGCCCAAAGAGGGCCGCGCGTGGGGGTCCAGCCACCCAGAAAGAGTCTTCCAAGTGAGCGTGAAGACTGGGTTGCTTCCCAGGAGACAAGCTGGATTGCGCCTGGGGACCCCGGCCGCCATGTGGCCGGGGCTCACGTCCCCGAGCGTCAGCCCCGCCCCTCTTCCCGGCCCGGGCTTGTGTCTAGCCACTCACCTGGCAGCCCCAGCCCGGGGGTGGGATCGGCTGGACCTGCTGGCCGATGCTAACCCAAAGAGGGCCGCGCGTGGGGTTCCAGCCGCCCCAAAGCAGTCTTCCAAGGGAGCGTGAAGACTGTGGGTTGCTTCCCAGGAGACAAGCTGGATTGCGCCTGGGGACCCTGGTCCCCATGTGGCCGGGGCTAACGTCCCCGAGCATCAGCCCCGCCCCTCTTCCCGGCCAGGGCTTGGGTCTAGCCCGGGGGTGGGATCGGCTGGACCTGCTCGCCGATGCTAAGCCCAAAGAGGGCCGCACGTGGGGGTCCAGCCACCCAGAAACAGTCTTCCGAGGGAGCGTGAAGACTGGGTTGCTTCCCAGGAGACAAGCTGGATTGCGCCTGGGGACCCCGGCCGCCATGTGGCCGGGGCTCACGTCCCCGAGCGTCAGCCCCGCCCCTCTTCCCGGCCCGGGCTTGGGTCTAGCCACGCCCCTGGCGGCCACAGCCCGGGGGTGGGATCGGCTGGACCTGCTGGCCGATGCTACCCCAAAGAGGGCCGCGCGTGGGGGTCCAGCCGCCCCAAAGCAGTCTTCCAAGGGAGCGTGAAGACTGTGGGTTGCTTCCCAGGAGACAAGCTGGATTGCGCCTGGGGACCCTGGTCCCCATGTGGCCGGGGCTAACGTCCCCGAACATCAGCCCCGCCCCTCTTCCCGGCCAGGGCTTGGGTCTAGCCACACCCCTGGCGGCCCCAGCCGGGGGGTGGGATCGGCTGGACCTGCTCGCCCACGCTAAGCCCAAAGAGGGCCGCGCGTGGGGGTCCAGCCGCACCAAAACAGTCTTCCGAGGGAGCGTGAAGACTGTGGGTTGCTTCCCAGGAGACAAGCTGGATTGCGCCTGGGGACCCCGGCCGCCATGTGGCCGGGGCTCACGTCACCGAGCGTCAGCCCCGCCCCTCTTCCCGGCCAGGGCTTGGGTCTAGCCACGCCCCTGACGGCCCCAGCCCGGGGGTGGGATTGGCTGGACCTGCTCGCCAACGCTAAGCCCAAAGAGGGCGGCGCGTGGGGGTCCAGCCGCAACAAAACAGTCTTCCGAGGGAGCGTGAAGACTCTGGGTTGCTTCCCAAGAGACAAGCTGGATTGCGCCTGGGGACCCCGGCCGCCATGTGGCCGGGGCTCACGTCCAAGAGCATCAGCCCCGCCCTCTTCCAGACCCGGGCTTGGGTCTAGCCACGCCCCTGGCGGCCCCAGCCCGGGGGTGGGATCGGCTGGACCTGCTCGCCGATGCTAAGCCCAAAGAGGGCCGCACGTGGGGGTCCAGCCACCCAGAAACAGTCTTCCGAGGGAGCGTGAAGACTGGGTTGCTTCCCAGGAGACAAGCTGGATTGCGCCTGGGGACCCCGGCCGCCATGTGGCCGGGGCTCACGTCCCCGAGCGTCAGCCCCGCTCCTCTTCCCGGCCAGGGTTTTGGTCTCGCCACGCCCCTGGCGGCCCCAGCCCGGGGGTGGGATCGGCTGGACCTGCTCGCCCACGCTAAGCCCAAAGAGGGCCACTCGTGGGGGTCCAGCTGCCCCAAAGAAGTCTTCTGAGGGAGCGTGAAGACTGTGGGTTGCTTCCCAGGAGACAAGCTGGATTGCGCCTGGGGACCCCGGCAGCCATGTGGCCGGGGCTCACGTCCCCGAGCGTCAGCCCCGCCCCTCTTCCCGCCCCGGGCTTGGGTCTAGTCACGCCCCTGGCGGCCCCAGCCCGGGGGTTGGATCGGCTGGACCTGCTGGCCGATGCTACCCCAAAGAGGGCCGCGCGTGGGGGTCCAGCCGCCCCAAAGCAGTCTTCCAAGGGAGCGTGAAGACTGTGGGTTGCTTCCCAGGAGACAAGCTGGAATGCACTTGGGGACCCCGGCCGCCATGTGGCCGGGGCTCAGGTCCCAGAGCGTCAGCCCCGCCCCTCTTCCCGGCCCGGGCTTGGGTCTAACCAGGCCCCTGGCGGCCCCAGCCCGGGGGTGGGATCGGCTGGACCTGCTCGCACACACTAAGCCCAAAGAGGGCCCCACATGGGAGTGCATCCTCCCCGAAACAGTCTTCCAAGGGAGCGTGAAGACTGTGGGTTGCTTCCCAGGAGACAAGCTGGATTGCGCCTGGGGACCCCGGCCGCCATGTGGCCAGGGCTCACGTCACCGAGCGTCAGCCCCGCCCCTCTTCCCGGCCCGGGCTTGGGTCTAGCCACGCCCCTGGCGGCCCCAGCCCGGGGGTGGGATCGGCTGGACCTGCTCGCCCAAGCTAAGCCCAAAGAGGGCCGCGCGTGGGGGTCCAGCCGCAACAAAACAGTCTTCCGAGGGAGCGTGAAGACTGTGGGTTGCTTCCCAGGAGACAAGCTGGATTGCGCCTGGGGACCCCGGCAGCCATGTGGCCAGTGCTCACGTCCCCGATCGTCAGCCCCACCCCTCTTCCCGGCCCGGGCTTGGGTCTAGCCACGCCCCTGGCGGCCCCAGACCGGGGGTGGGATCGGCTGGACCTGCTCGCCCACGCTAAGCCCAAAGAGGGCCACTCGTGGGGGTCCAGCTGCCCCAAAGAAGTCTTCCGAGGGAGCGTGAAGACTGTGGGTTGCTTCCCAAGAGACAAGCTGGATTGCGCTTGAGGACCCCGGCCGCCATGTGGCCGGGGCTCACGTCCCCGAGCGTCAGCCCTGCCCTCTTCCAGGCCCGGGCTTGGGTCTAGCCACGCCCCTGATGGCCCCAGCCCGGGGGTGGGATCCTCTGGACCTGCTGGCCGACACTAAGCCCAAAGAGGGCCGCGCGTGGGGGTCCAGCCACCCAGAAAGAGTCTTCCGAGTGAGCGTGAAGACTGGGTTGCTTCCCAGGAGACAAGCTGGATTGCGCCTGGGGACCCCGGCCGCCATGTGGCCGGGGCTCACGTCCCCGAGCGTCAGCCCCGCCCCTCTTCCCGGCCCGGGCTTGTGTCTAGCCACTCACCTGGCAGCCCCAGCCCGGGGGTGGGATCGGCTGGACCTGCTGGCCGATGCTAACCCAAAGAGGGCCGCGCGTGGGGTTCCAGCCGCCCCAAAGCAGTCTTCCAAGGGAGCGTGAAGACTGTGGGTTGCTTCCCAGGAGACAAGCTGGATTGCGCCTGGGGACCCTGGTCCCCATGTGGCCGGGGCTAACGTCCCCGAGCATCAGCCCCGCCCCTCTTCCCGGCCAGGGCTTGGGTCTAGCCACGCCCCTGGCGGCCCCAGCCCGGGGGTGGGATCGGCTGGACCTGCTCGCCCACGCTAAGCCCAAAGAGGGCCGCACGTGGGGGTCCAGCCACCCAGAAAGAGTCTTCCGAGTGAGCGTGAAGACTGGGTTGCTTCCCAGGAGACAAGCTGGATTGCGCCTGGGGACCCCGGCCGCCATGTGGCCGGGGCTCACGTCCCCGAGCGTCAGCCCCGCCCCTCTTCCCGGCCCGGGCTTGGGTCTAGCCACGCCCCTGGCGGCCCCAGCCCGGGGGTGGGATCGGCTGGACCTGCTGGCCGATGCTACCCCAAAGAGGTCCGCGCGTGGGGGTCCAGCCGCCCCAAAGCAGTCTTCCAAGGGAGCGTGAAGACTGTGGGTTGCTTCCCAGGAGACCAGCTGGATTGCGCCTGGGGACACTGACAGCCATGTGGCCGGGGCTCACGTCCAAGAGCGTCAGCCCCGCCCCTCCTCCCGGCCCGGGCTTGGGTCTAGCCACGCCCCTGGCGGCCCCAGCCCGGGGGTGGGATCGGCTGGACCTGCTCGCCGATGCTAAGCCCAAAGAGGGCCGCAAGTGGGGGTCCAGCCGCCATGAAACTGTCTTCTGAGGGAGCGTGAAGACTGTGGGTTGCTTCCCAGGAGACAAGCTGGAATGCACCTGGGGACCCCGGCCGCCATGTGGCCGGGGCTCACGTCCCCGAGCGTCAGCCCCGCCCCTCTTCCCGGCCCGGGCTTGGGTCTAACCACGCCCCTGGCGGCCCCAGCCCGGGGGTGGGATCGGCTGGACCTGCTCGCCCACACTAAGCCCAAAGAGGGCCCCACATGGGAGTGCACCCTCCCCGAAACAGTCTTTTGAGCGAGCGTGAAGACTGTGGGTTGCTTCCCAAGAGACAAGCTGGATTGCGCCTGGGGACACCGGCCGCCATGTGGCCGGGGCTCACGTCCAAGAGCGTCAGCCCTGCCCTCTTCCAGGCCCGGGATTGGGTCTAGCCACTCCCCTGACAGCCCCAGCCCGGGGGTGGGATCGGCTGGACCTGCTCATCGACACATAGCCCAAAGAGGGCGGCGCGTGGGGGTCCAGCCACCCAGAAACAGTCTTCCGAGGGAGCGTGAAGACTGTGGGTTGCTTCCCAGGAGACAAGCTAGATTGCGCCTGGGGACCCTGGCCGCCATGTGGCCGGGGCTCACGTCCCAGAGCATCAGCCCCGCCCCTCTTCTCGGCCAGGGTTTGGGTCTAGCCACGCCCCTGGCGGCCCCAGCCCGGGGGTGGGATCGGCTGGACCTGCTCGCCCACGCTAAGCCCAAAGAGGGCCGCGCGTGGGGGTCCAGCCGCACCAAAACAGTCTTCCGAGGGAGCGTGAAGACTGTGGGTTGCTTCCCAGGAGACAAGCTGGATTGCGCCTAGGGACCACGGCCGCCATGAGGCCGGGGCTCACGTCACCGAGCGTCAGCCCCGCCCCTCTTCCCGGCCAGGGCTTGGGTCTAGCCACGCCCCTGACGGCCCCAGCCCGGGGGTGGGATCGGCTGGAACTGCTCGCCAACGCTAAGCCCAAAGAGGGCGGCGCGTGGGGGTCCAGCCGCAACAAAACAGTCTTCCGAGGGAGCGTGAAGACTGTGGGTTGCTTCCCAAGAGACAAGCTGGATTGCGCCTGGGGACCCCGGCCGCCATGTGGCCGGGTCTCACGTCCAAGAGCATCAGCCCCGCCCTCTTCCAGACCCGGGCTTGGGTCTAGCCACGCCCCTGGCGGCCCCAGCCCGGGGGTGGGATCGGCTGGACCTGCTCGCCGATGCTAAGCCCAAAGAGGGCCGCACGTGGGGGTCCAGCCACCCAGAAACAGTCTTCCAAGGGAGCGTGAAGACTGGGTTGCTTCCCAGGAGACAAGCTGGATTGCGCCTGGGGACCCCGGCCGCCATGTGGCCGGGGCTCACGTCCAAGAGCGTCAGCCCCGCCCCTCTTCCCGGCCAGGGTTTTGGTCTCGCCACGCCCCTGGCGGCCCCAGCCCGAGGGTGGGATCGGCTGGACCTGCTCGCCGATACTAAGCCCAAAGAGGGCCACTCGTGGGGGTCCAGCTGCCCCAAAGAAGTCTTCTGAGGGAGCGTGAAGACTGTGGGTTGCTTCCCAGGAGACAAGCTGGATTGCCCCTGGGGACCCCGGCAGCCATGTGGCCGGGGCTCACGTCCCCGAACGTCAGCCCCACCCCTCTTCCCGGCCCGGGCTTGGGTCTAGCCACGCCCCTGGCGGCCCCAGCCCGGGGGTTGGATCGGCTGGACCTGCTGGCCGATGCTACCCCAAAGAGGGCCGCGCGTGGGGGTCCAGCCGCCCCAAAGCAGTCTTCCAAGGGAGCGTGAAGACTGTGGGTTGCTTCCCAGGAGACAAGCTGGAATGCACTTGGGGACCCCGGCCGCCATGTGGCCGGGGCTCAGGTCCCAGAGCGTCAGCCCCGCCCCTCTTCCCGGCCCGGGCTTGGGTCTAACCACGCCCCTGGCGGCCCCAGCCCGGGGGTGGGATCGGCTGGACCTGCTCGCACACACTAAGCCCAAAGAGGGCCCCACATGGGAGTGCACCCTCCCCGAAACAGTCTTCCGAGGGAGCGTGAAGACTGTGGGTTGCTTCCCAGGAGACAAGCTGGATTGCGCCTGGGGACCCCGGCCGCCATGTGGCCGGGGCTCACGTCACCGAGCGTCAGCCCCGCCCCTCTTCCCTGCCCGGGCTTGGGTCTAGCCACGCCCCTGGCGGCCCCAGCCCGGGGGTGGGATCGGCTGGACCTGCTCGCCCAAGCTAAGCCCAAAGAGGGCCGCGTGTGGGGGTCCACCCGCAACAAAACAGTCTTCCGAGGGAGCGTGAAGACTGTGGGTTGCTTCCCAAGAGACAAGCTGGATTGCGCCTGGGGACCCTGGCCGCCATGTGGCCGGGGCTCACTTCCCCGAGCATCAGCCCCGCCCTCTTCAAGACCCGGGCTTGGGTATAGCCACGTCCCTGGCGGCCCCAGCCCGGGGGTGGGATCGGCTGGACCTGCTCGCCCACGCTAAGCCCAAAGAGGGCCGCGCGTGGGGGTCCAGCCGCCATGAAACTGTCTTCCGAGGGAGCGTGAAGACTGTGGGTTGCTTCCCAGGAGACAAGCTGGAATGCACCTGGGGACCCCGGCCGCCATGTGGCCGGGGCTCACGTCCCCGAGCGTCAGCCCCGCCCCTCTTCCCGGCCCGGGCTTGGGTCTAACCACGCCCCTGGCGGCCCCAGCCCGGGGGTGGGATCGGCTGGACCTGCTCGCCCACACTAAGCCCAAAGAGGGCCCCACATGGGAGTGCACCCTCCCCGAAACAGTCTTTTGAGCGAGCGTGAAGACTGTGGGTTGCTTCCCAAGAGACAAGCTGGATTGCGCCTGGGGACACCGGCCGCCATGTGGCCGGGGCTCACGTCCAAGAGCGTCAGCCCTGCCCTCTTCCAGGCCCGGGATTGGGTCTAGCCACTCCCCTGACAGCCCCAGCCCGGGGGTGGGATCGGCTGGACCTGCTCATCGACACATAGCCCAAAGAGGGCGGCGCGTGGGGGTCCAGCCACCCAGAAACAGTCTTCCGAGGGAGCGTGAAGACTGTGGGTTGCTTCCCAGGAGACAAGCTAGATTGCGCCTGGGGACCCTGGCCGCCATGTGGCCGGGGCTCACGTCCCAGAGCATCAGCCCCGCCCCTCTTCTCGGCCAGGGTTTGGGTCTAGCCACGCCCCTGGCGGCCCCAGCCCGGGGGTGGGATCGGCTGGACCTGCTCGCCGACGCTAAGCCCAAGAGGGCCGCGCGTGGGGGTCCAGCCGCACCAAAACAGTCTTCTGAGGGAGCGTGAAGACTGTGGGTTGCTTCCCAGGAGACAAGCTGGATTGCGCCTGGGGACCACGGCCGCCATGTGGCCGGGGCTCACGTCACCGAGCGTCAGCCCCGCCCCTCTTCCCGGCCAGGGCTTGGGTCTAGCCACGCCCCTGACGGCCCCAGCCCGGGGGTGGGATCGGCTGGAACTGCTCGCCAACGCTAAGCCCAAAGAGGGCGGCGCGTGGGGGTCCAGCCGCAACAAAACAGTCTTCCGAGGGAGCGTGAAGACTGTGGGTTGCTTCCCAGGAGACAAGCTGGATTGCGCCTGGGGACCCCGGCCGCCATGTGGCCGGGGCTCACGTCCAAGAGCATCAGCCCCGCCCTCTTCCAGACCCGGGCTTGGGTCTAGCCACGCCCCTGGCGGCCCCAGCCCGGGTGTGGGATCGGCTGGACCTGCTCGCCGATGCTAAGCCCAAAGAGGGCCGCACGTGGGGGTCCAGCCACCCAGAAACAGTCTTCCAAGGGAGCGTGAAGACTGGGTTGCTTCCCAGGAGACAAGCTGGATTGTGCCTGGGGACCCCGGCCGCCATGTGGCCGGGGCTCACGTCCAAGAGCGTCAGCCCCGCCCCTCTTCCCGGCCAGGGTTTTGGTCTCGCCACGCCCCTGGCGGCCCCAGCCCGGGGGTGGGATCGGCTGGACCTGCTCGCCGATACTAAGCCCAAAGAGGGCCACTCGTGGGGGTCCAGCTGCCCCAAAGAAGTCTTCTGAGGGAGCGTGAAGACTGTGGGTTGCTTCCCAGGAGACAAGCTGGATTGCGCCTGGGGACCCCGGCAGCCATGTGGCCGGGGCTCACGTCCCCGAGCGTCAGCCCCACCCCTCTTCCCGGCCCGGGCTTGGGTCTAGCCACGCCCCTGGCGGCCCCAGCCCGGGGGTTGGATCGGCTGTACCTGCTGGCCGATGCTACCCCAAAGAGGGCCGCGCGTGGGGGTCCAGCCGCCCCAAAGCAGTCTTCCAAGGGAGCGTGAAGACTGTGGGTTGCTTCCCAGGAGACAAGCTGGAATGCACTTGGGGACCCCGGCCGCCATGTGGCCGGGGCTCAGGTCCCAGAGCGTCAGCCCCGCCCCTCTTCCCGGCCCGGGCTTGGGTCTAACCACGCCCCTGGCGGCCCCAGCCCGGGGGTGGGATCGGCTGGACCTGCTCGCACACACTAAGCCCAAAGAGGGCCCCACATGGGAGTGCACCCTCCCCGAAACAGTCTTCCGAGGGAGCGTGAAGACTGTGGGTTGCTTCCCAGGAGACAAGCTGGATTGCGCCTGGGGACCCCGGCCGCCATGTGGCCGGGGCTCACGTCACCGAGCGTCAGCCCCGCCCCTCTTCCCGGCCCGGGCTTGGGTCTAGCCACGCCCCTGACGGCCCCAGCCCGGGGGTGGGATCGGCTGGACCTGCTCGCCCAAGCTAAGCCCAAAGAGGGCCGCGTGTGGGGGTCCACCCGCAACAAAACAGTCTTCCGAGGGAGCGTGAAGACTGTGGGTTGCTTCCCAAGAGACAAGCTGGATTGCGCCTGGGGACCCCGGCCGCCATGTGGCCGGGGCTCACTTCCCCGAGCATCAGCCCCGCCCTCTTCAAGACCCGGGCTTGGGTCTAGCCACGTCCCTGGCGGCCCCAGCCCGGGGGTGGGATCGGCTGGACCTGCTCGCCCACGCTAAGCCCAAAGAGGGCCGCGCGTGGGGGTCCAGCCACCCAGAAACAGTCTTCCGAGTGAGCTGAAGACTGGGTTGCTTCCCAGGAGACAAGCTGGATTGCGCCTGGGGACCCCGGCCGCCATGTGGCCGGGGCTCACGTCCCCGAGCGTCAGCCCCGCCCCTCTTCCCGGCCAGGGTTTGGGTCTTGCCACGCCCCTGACGGCCCCAGCCCGGGGGTGGGATCGGCTGGACCTGCTCGCCCACGCTAAGCCCAAAGAGGGCCACTCGTGGGGGTCCAGCTGCCCCAAAGAAGTCTTCTGAGGGAGCGTGAAGACTGTGGTTTGCTTCCCAGGAGACAAGCTGGATTGCGCCTGGGGACCCCGGCAGCCATGTGGCCGGGGCTCACGTCCCCGAGCGTCAGCCCCACCCCTCTTCCCGGCCCGGGCTTGGGTCTAGCCACGCCCCTGACGGCCCCAGCCCGGGGGTTGGATCGGCTGTACCTGCTGGCCGATGCTACCCCAAAGAGGGCCGCGAGTGGGGTTCCAGCCGCCCCAAAGCAGTCTTCCAAGGGAGCGTGAAGACTGTGGGTTGCTTCCCAGGAGACAAGCTGGAATGCACTTGGGGACCCCGGCCGCCATGTGGCCGGGGCTCAGGTCCCAGAGCGTCAGCCCCGCCCCTCTTCCCGGCCCGGGCTTGGGTCTAACCACGCCCCTGGCGGCCCCAGCCCGGGGGTGGGATCGGCTGGACCTGCTCGCACACACTAAGCCCAAAGAGGGCCCCACATGGGAGTGCACCCTCCCCGAAACAGTCTTCCGAGGGAGCGTGAAGACTGTGGGTTGCTTCCCAAGAGACAAGCTGGATTGCGCTTGAGGACCCCGGCCGCCATGTGGCCGGGGCTCACGTCCCCGAGCATCAGCCCCACCCCTCTTCCCCTCCAGGGCTTGGGTCTAACCATGCCCCTGATGGCCCCAGCCCAGGGGTGGGATCGGCTGGACCTGCTCGCCGACACATAGCCCAAAGAGGGCCCCGCATGCTGGTCCAGCCGCCACAAAACAGTCTTCTGAGGGAGCGTGAAGACTGTGGGTTGCTTCCCAGGAGACAAGCTGGATTGCGCCTGGGGACCCCGGCCTCCATGTGGCCGGGGCTCACGTCACCGAGCGTCAGCCCCGCCCCTCTTCCCGGCCAGGGCTTGGGTCTAGCCACGCCCCTGACGGCCCCAGCCCGGGGGTGGGATCGGCTGGAACTGCTCGCCAACGCTAAGCCCAAAGAGGGCGGCGCGTGGGGGTCCAGCCGCAACAAAACAGTCTTCCGAGGGAGCGTGAAGACTGTGGGTTGCTTCCCAGGAGACAAGCTGGATTGCGCCTGGGGACCCCGGCCGCCATGTGGCCGGGGCTCACGTACAAGAGCATCAGCCCCGCCCTCTTCCAGACCCGGGCTTGGGTCTAGCCACGCCCTTGGCGGCCCCAGCCCGGGGGTGGGATCGGCTGGACCTGCTCGCCCACGCTAAGCCCAAAGAGGGCCGCACGTGGGGGTCCAGCCACCCAGAAACAGTCTTCCAAGGGAGCGTGAAGACTGGGTTGCTTCCCAGGAGACAAGCTGGATTGCGCCTGGGGACCCCGGCCGCCATGTGGCCGGGGCTCACGTCCCCGAGCGTCAGCCCCACCCCTCTTCCCGGCCCGGGCTTGGGTCTAGCCACGCCCCTGGCGGCCCCAGCCCGGGGGTTGAATCGGCTGTACCTGCTGGCCGATGCTACCCCAAAGAGGGCCGCGCGTGGGGGTCCAGCCGCCCCAAAGCAGTCTTCCAAGGGAGCGTGAAGACTGTGGGTTGCTTCCCAGGAGACAAGCTGGAATGCACTTGGGGACCCCGGCCGCCATGTGGCCGGGGCTCAGGTCCCAGAGCGTCAGCCCCGCCCCTCTTCCCGGCCCGGGCTTGGGTCTAACCACGCCCCTGGCGGCCCCAGCCCGGGGGTGGGATCGGCTGGACCTGCTCGCACACACTAAGCCCAAAGAGGGCCCCACATGGGAGTGCACCCTCCCCGAAACAGTCTTCCGAGGGAGCGTGAAGACTGTGGGTTGCTTCCCAGGAGACAAGCTGGATTGCGCCTGGGGACACCGGCCGCCATGTGGCCGGGGCTCACGTCACCGAGCGTCAGCCCCGCCCCTCTTCCCGGCCCGGGCTTGGGTCTAGCCACGCCCCTGACGGCCCCAGCCCGGGGGTGGGATCGGCTGGACCTGCTCGCCCAAGCTAAGCCCAAAGAGGGCCGCGTGTGGGGGTCCACCCGCAACAAAACAGTCTTCCGAGGGAGCGTGAAGACTGTGGGTTGCTTCCCAAGAGACAAGCTGGATTGCGCCTGGGGACCCTGGCCGCCATGTGGCCGGGGCTCACTTCCCCGAGCATCAGCCCCGCCCTCTTCAAGACCCGGGCTTGGGTCTAGCCACGTCCCTGGCGGCCCCAGCCCGGGGGTGGGATCGGCTGGACCTGCTCGCCCACGCTAAGCCCAAAGAGGGCCGCGCGTGGGGGTCCAGCCACCCAGAAACAGTCTTCCGAGTGAGCTGAAGACTGGGTTGCTTCCCAGGAGACAAGCTGGATTGCGCCTGGGGACCCCGGCCGCCATGTGGCCGGGGCTCACGTCCCCGAGCGTCAGCCCCGCCCCTCTTCCCGGCCAGGGTTTGGGTCTAGTCACGCCCCTGACGGCCCCAGCCCGGGGGTGGGATCGGCTGGACCTGCTCGCCCACGCTAAGCCCAAAGAGGGCCACTCGTGGGGGTCCAGCTGCCCCAAAGAAGTCTTCTGAGGGAGCGTGAAGACTGTGGTTTGCTTCCCAGGAGACAAGCTGGATTGCGCCTGGGGACCCCGGCAGCCATGTGGCCGGGGCTCACGTCCCCGAGCGTCAGCCCCACCCCTCTTCCCGGCCCGGGCTTGGGTCTAGCCACGCCCCTGGCGGCCCCAGCCCGGGGGTTGGATCGGCTGTACCTGCTGGCCGATGCTACCCCAAAGAGGGCCGCGAGTGGGGTTCCAGCCGCCCCAAAGCAGTCTTCCAAGGGAGCGTGAAGACTGTGGGTTGCTTCCCAGGAGACAAGCTGGAATGCACTTGGGGACCCCGGCCGCCATGTGGCCGGGGCTCAGGTCCCAGAGCGTCAGCCCCGCCCCTCTTCCCGGCCCGGGCTTGGGTCTAACCACGCCCCTACCGGCCCCAGCCCGGGGGTGGGATCGGCTGGACCTGCTCGCACACACTAAGCCCAAAGAGGGCCCCACATGGGAGTGCACCCTCCCCGAAACAGTCTTTTGAGCGAGCGTGAAGACTGTGGGTTGCTTCCCAAGAGACAAGCTGGATTGCGCCTGGGGACCCCGGCCGCCATGTGGCCGGGGCTCACGTCCAAGAGCGTCAGCCCTGCCCTCTTCCAGGCCCGGGATTGGGTCTAGCCACTCCCCTGACAGCCCCAGCCCGGGGGTGGGATCGGCTGGACCTGCTCGCCCACGCTAAGCCCAAAGAGGGCCGCGCGTGGGGGTCCAGCAGCCCCGAAACAGTCTTCTGAGCGAGCGTGAAGACTGTGGGTTGCTTCCCAGGAGACAAGCTAGATTGCGCCTGGGGACCCTGGCCGCCATGTGGCCGGGGCTCACGTCCCAGAGCATCAGCCCCGCCCCTTTTCTCGGCCAGGGTTTGGGTCTAGCCACGCCCCTGGCGGCCCCAGCCCGGGGGTGGGATCGGCTGGACCTGCTCGCCCACGCTAAGCCCAAAGAGGGCCGCGCGTGGGGGTCCAGCCGCACCAAAACAGTCTTCCGAGGGAGCGTGAAGACTGTGGGTTGCTTCCCAGGAGACAAGCTGGATTGCGCCTGGGGACCCTGGCCGCCATGTGGCCGGGGCTCACGTCCCCGAGCGTCAGCCCCGCCCCTCTTCCCGGCCCGGGCTTGGGTCTAGCCACGCCCCTGACGGCCCCAGCCCGGGGGTGGGATCGGCTGGAACTGCTCGCCAACGCTAAGCCCAAAGAGGGCGGCGCGTGGGGGTCCAGCCGCACCAAAACAGTCTTCCGAGGGAGCGTGAAGACTGTGGGTTGCTTCCCAAGAGACAAGCTGGATTGCGCCTGGGGACCCCGGCCGCCATGTGGCCGGGGCTCACGTCCAAGAACATCAGCCCCGCCCTCTTCCAGACCCGGGCTTGGGTCTAGCCACGCCCCTGGCGGCCCCAGCCCGGGGGTGGGATCGGCTGGACCTGCTCGCCGATGCTAAGCCCAAAGAGGGCCGCACGTGGGGGTCCAGCCACCCAGAAACAGTCTTCCGAGGGAGCGTGAAGACTGGGTTGCTTCCCAGGAGACAAGCTGGATTGCGCCTGGGGACCCCGGCAGCCATGTGGCCGGGGCTCACGTCCCCGAGCGTCAGCCCCGCCCCTCTTCCCAGCCAGGGTTTTGGTCTCGCCACGCCCCTGGCGGCCCCAGCCCGGGGGTGGGATCGGCTGGACCTGCTCGCCCACGCTAAGCCCAAAGAGGGCCACTCGTGGGGGTCCAGCTGCCCCAAAGAAGTCTTCTGAGGGAGCGTGAAGACTGTGGGTTGCTTCCCAGGAGACAAGCTGGATTGCGCCTGGGGACCCCAGCCGCCATGTGGCCGGGGCTCACTTCCCCGAGCATCAGCCCCGCCCTCTTCCAGACCCGGGCTTGGGTCTAGCCACGCCCCTGGCGGCCCCAGCCCGGGGGTGGGATCGGCTGGACCTGCTGGCCGATGCTAAGCCCAAAGAGGGCCGCGCGTGGGGGTCCAGCCACCCAGAAAGAGTCTTCCGAGTGAGCGTGAAGACTGGGTTGCTTCCCAGGAGACAAGCTGGATTGCGCCTGTGGACCCCGGCCGCCATGTGGCCGGGGCTCACGTCCCCGAGCGTCAGCCCCGCCCCTCTTCCCGGCCATGGTTTGGGTCTAGCCACGCCCCTGGCGGCCCCAGACCGGGGGTGGGATCGGCTGTACCTGCTCGCCCACACTAAGCCCAAAGAGGGCCACTCGTGGGGGTCCAGCTGCCCCAAAGAAGTCTTCTGAGGGAGCGTGAAGACTGTGGGTTGCTTCCCAGGAGACAAGCTGGATTGCGCCTGGGGACCCCGGCAGCCATGTGGCCGGGGCTCACGTCCCCGAGCGTCAGCCCCACCCCTCTTCCCGGCCCGGGCTTGGGTCTAGCCACGCCCCTGGCGGCCCCAGCCCGGGGGTTGGATCGGCTGGACCTGCTGGCCGATGCTACCCCAAAGAGGGCCGCGCGTGGGGGTCCAGCCGCCCCAAAGCAGTCTTCCAAGGGAGCGTGAAGACTGTGGGTTGCTTCCCAGGAGACAAGCTGGAATGCACTTGGGGACCCCGGCCGCCATGTGGCCGGGGCTCAGGTCCCAGAGCGTCAGCCCCGCCCCTCTTCCCGGCCCGGGCTTGGGTCTAACCACGCCCCTGGCGGCCCCAGCCCGGGGGTGGGATCGGCTGGACGTGCTCGCACACACTAAGCCCAAAGAGGGCCCCACATGGGAGTGCACCCTCTCCGAAACAGTCTTCCGAGGGAGCGTGAAGACTGTGGGTTGCTTCCCAAGAGACAAGCTGGATTGCGCTTGAGGACCCCGGCCGCCATGTGGCCGGGGCTCACGTCCCCGAGCATCAGCCCCACCCCTCTTCCCCTCCAGGGCTTGGGTCTAGCCATGCCCCTGATGGCCCCAGCCCAGGGGTGGGATCGGCTGGACCTGCTCGCCGACACATAGCCCAAAGAGGGCCCCGCATGGTGGTCCAGCCGCCCCAAAACAGTCTTCTGAGGGAGCGTGAAGACTGTGGGTTGCTTCCCAGGAGACAAGCTGGATTGCGCCTGGGGACCCCGGCCTCCATGTGGCCGGGGCTCACGTCCCCGAGCGTCAGCCCCGCCCCTCTTCCCGGCCCGGGCGTGAGTCTAGCCACGCCCCTGGCGGCCCCAGCCCGGGGGTGGGATCAGATGGACCTGCTCGCCGATGCTAAGCCCAAAGAGGGCCGCACGTGGGGGTCCAGCCGCCATGACACTGTCTTCTGAGGGAGCGTGAAGACTGTGGGTTGCTTCCCAGGAGACAAGCTGGATTGCGCCTGGGGACCCCAGCCGCCATGTGGCCGGGGCTCACTTCCCCGAGCATCAGCCCCGCCCTCTTCCAGACCCGGGCTTGGGTCTAGCCACGCCCCTGGCGGCCCCAGACCGGGGGTGGGATCGGCTGGACCTGCTCGCCCACGCTAAGCCCAAAGAGGGCCACTCGTGGGGGTCCAGCTGCCCCAAAGAAGTCTTCCGAGGGAGCGTGAAGACTGTGGGTTGCTTCCCAAGAGACAAGCTGGATTGCGCTTGAGGACCCCGGCCGCCATGTGGCCGGGGCTCACGTCCCCGAGCGTCAGCCCTGCCCTCTTCCAGGCCCGGGCTTGGGTCTAGCCACGCCCCTGATGGCCCCAGCCCGGGGGTGGGATCCTCTGGACCTGCTGGCCGACACTAAGCCCAAAGAGGGCCGCGCGTGGGGGTCCAGCCACCCAGAAAGAGTCTTCCGAGTGAGCGTGAAGACTGGGTTGCTTCCCAGGAGACAAGCTGGATTGCGCCTGGGGACCCCGGCCGCCATGTGGCCGGGGCTCACGTCCCCGAGCGTCAGCCCCGCCCCTCTTCCCGGCCCGGGCTTGTGTCTAGCCACACCCCTGGCAGCCCCAGCCTGGGGGTGGGATCGGCTGGACCTGCTCGCCGATGCTAACCCAAAGAGGGCCGCGCGTGGGGGTCCAGCCGCCCCAAAGCAGTCTTCCAAGGGAGCGTGAAGACTGTGGGTTGCTTCCCAGGAGACAAGCTGGATTGCGCCTGGGGACCATGGTCCCCATGTGGCCGGGGCTAACGTCCCCGAGCATCAGCCCCGCCCCTCTTCCCGGCCAGGGCTTGGGTCTAGCCACGCCCCTGGCGGCCCCAGCCCGGGGGTGGGATCGGCTGGACCTGCTCGCCCACGCTAAGCCCAAAGAGGGCCGCACGTGGGGGTCCAGCCACCCAGAAAGAGTCTTCCGAGTGAGCGTGAAGACTGGGTTGCTTCCCAGGAGACAAGCTGGATTGCGCCTGGGGACCCCGGCCGCCATGTGGCCGGGGCTCACGTCCCCGAGCGTCAGCCCCGCCCCTCTTCCCGGCCCGGGCTTGGGTCTAGCCACGCCCCTGGCGGCCCCAGCCCGGGGGTGGGATCGGCTGGACCTGCTGGCCGATGCTACCCCAAAGAGGTCCGCGCGTGGGGGTCCAGCCGCCCCAAAGCAGTCTTCCAAGGGAGCGTGAAGACTGTGGGTTGCTTCCCAGGAGACCAGCTGGATTGCGCCTGGGGACACTGACAGCCATGTGGCCGGGGCTCACGTCCAAGAGCGTCAGCCCCGCCCCTCCTCCCGGCCCGGGCTTGGGTCTAGCCACGCCCCTGGCGGCCCCAGCCCGGGGGTGGGATCGGCTGGACCTGCTCGCCGATGCTAAGCCCAAAGAGGGCCGCAAGTGGGGGTCCAGCCGCCATGAAACTGTCTTCTGAGGGAGCGTGAAGACTGTGGGTTGCTTCCCAGGAGACAAGCTGGAATGCACCTGGGGACCCCGGCCGCCATGTGGCCGGGGCTCACGTCCCCGAGCGTCAGCCCCGCCCCTCTTCCCGGCCCGGGCTTGGGTCTAACCACGCCCCTGGCGGCCCCAGCCCGGGGGTGGGATCGGCTGGACCTGCTCGCCCACACTAAGCCCAAAGAGGGCCCCACATGGGAGTGCACCCTCCCCGAAACAGTCTTTTGAGCGAGCGTGAAGACTGTGGGTTGCTTCCCAAGAGACAAGCTGGATTGCGCCTGGGGACACCGGCCGCCATGTGGCCGGGGCTCACGTCCAAGAGCGTCAGCCCTGCCCTCTTCCAGGCCCGGGATTGGGTCTAGCCACTCCCCTGACAGCCCCAGCCCGGGGGTGGGATCGGCTGGACCTGCTCATCGACACATAGCCCAAAGAGGGCGGCGCGTGGGGGTCCAGCCACCCAGAAACAGTCTTCCGAGGGAGCGTGAAGACTGTGGGTTGCTTCCCAGGAGACAAGCTAGATTGCGCCTGGGGACCCTGGCCGCCATGTGGCCGGGGCTCACGTCCCAGAGCATCAGCCCCGCCCCTCTTCTCGGCCAGGGTTTGGGTCTAGCCACGCCCCTGGCGGCCCCAGCCCGGGGGTGGGATCGGCTGGACCTGCTCGCCCACGCTAAGCCCAAAGAGGGCCGCGCGTGGGGGTCCAGCCGCACCAAAACAGTCTTCCGAGGGAGCGTGAAGACTGTGGGTTGCTTCCCAGGAGACAAGCTGGATTGCGCCTAGGGACCACGGCCGCCATGAGGCCGGGGCTCACGTCACCGAGCGTCAGCCCCGCCCCTCTTCCCGGCCAGGGCTTGGGTCTAGCCACGCCCCTGACGGCCCCAGCCCGGGGGTGGGATCGGCTGGAACTGCTCGCCAACGCTAAGCCCAAAGAGGGCGGCGCGTGGGGGTCCAGCCGCAACAAAACAGTCTTCCGAGGGAGCGTGAAGACTGTGGGTTGCTTCCCAAGAGACAAGCTGGATTGCGCCTGGGGACCCCGGCAGCCATGTGGCCGGGGCTCACGTCCCCGAGCGTCAGCCCCACCCCTCTTCCTGGCCCGGGCTTGGGTCTAGCCACGCCCCTGGCGGCCCCAGCCCGGGGGTTGGATCGGCTGGACCTGCTGGCCGATGCTACCCCAAAGAGGGCCGCGCGTGGGGGTCCAGCCGCCACAAAGCAGTCTTCCAAGGGAGCGTGAAGACTGTGGGTTGCTTCCCAGGAGACAAGCTGGAATGCACTTGGGGACCCCGGCCGCCATGTGGCCGGGGCTCAGGTCCCAGAGCGTCAGCCCCGCCCCTCTTCCCGGCCAGGGCTTGGGTCTAACCACGCCCCTGGCGGCCCCAGCCCGGGGGGTGGGATCGGCTGGACCTGCTCGCACACACTAAGCCCAAAGAGGGCCCCACATGGGAGTGCACCCTCCCCGAAACAGTCTTCCGAGGGAGCGTGAAGACTGTGGGTTGCTTCCCAAGAGACAAGCTGGATTGCGCTTGAGGACCCCGGCCGCCATGTGGCCGGGGCTCACGTCCCCGAGCATCAGCCCCACCCCTCTTCCCCTCCAGGGCTTGGGTCTAGCCATGCCCCTGATGGCCCCAGCCCAGGGGTGGGATCGGCTGGACCTGCTCGCCGACACATAGCCCAAAGAGGGCCCCGCATGGTGGTCCAGCCGCCCCAAAACAGTCTCTGAGGGAGCGTGAAGACTGTGGGTTGCTTCCCAGGAGACAAGCTGGATTGCGCCTGGGGACCCCGGCCTCCATGTGGCCGGGGCTCACGTCCCCGAGCGTCAGCCCCGCCCCTCTTCCCGGCCAGGGCTTGGGTCTAGCCACGCCCCTGGCGGCCCCAGCCCGGGGGTGGGATCAGATGGACCTGCTCGCCGATGCTAAGCCCAAAGAGGGCCGCACGTGGGGGTCCAGCCGCCATGACACTGTCTTCTGAGGGAGCGTGAAGACTGTGGGTTGCTTCCCAGGAGACAAGCTGGATTGCGCCTGAGGACGCCAGCCGCCATGTGGCCGGGGCTCACGTCCCCAAGCGAAAGCCCCGCCCCTCTTCCCGGCCCGGGCTTGGGTCTAGCCACGCCCCTGGCGGCCCCAGCCCGGGGGTGGGATCGGCTGGACCTGCTGGCCGACACTAAGCCCAAAGAGGGCCGCGCGTGGGGGTCCAGCCACCCAGAAAGAGTCTTCCAAGTGAGCCTGAAGACTGGGTTGCTTCCCAGGAGACAAGCTGGATTGCGCCTGGGGACCCCGGCCGCCATGTGGCCGGGGCTCACGTCCCCGAGCGTCAGCCCCGCCCCTCTTCCCGGCCCGGGCTTGTGTCTAGCCACTCACCTGGCAGCCCCAGCCCGGGGGTAGCATCGGCTGGACCTGCTGGCCGATGCTAACCCAAAGAGGGCCGCGCGTGGGGGTCCAGCCGCCCCAAAGAAGTCTTCCAAGGGAGCGTGAAGACTGTGGGTTGCTTCCCAGGAGACAAGCTGGATTGCGCCTGGGGACCCTGGTCCCCATGTGGCCGGGGCTAACGTCCCCGAGCATCAGCCCCGCCCCTCTTCCCGGCCAGGGCTTGGGTCTAGCCACGCCCCTGGCGGCCCCAGCCCGGGGGTGGGATCGGCTGGACCTGCTCGCCGATGCTAAGCCCAAAGAGGGCCGCACGTGGGGGTCCAGCCACCCCGAAACAGTCTTCCGAGGGAGCGTGAAGACTGGGTTGCTTCCCAGGAGACAAGCTGGATTGCGCCTGGGGACCCTGGTCCCCATGTGGCCGGGGCTAACGTCCCCGAGCATCAGCCCCGCCCCTCTTCCCGGCCAGGGCTTGGGTCTAGCCACGCCCCTGGCGGCCCCAGCCCGGGGGTGGGATCGGCTGGACCTGCTCGCCGATGCTAAGCCCAAAGAGGGCCGCACGTGGGGGTCCAGCCGCAACAAAACAGTCTTCCAAGGGAGCGTGAAGAGTGTGGGTTGCTTCCCAGGAGACAAGCTGGATTGCGCCTGGGGACCTTGGCCGCCATGTGGCCGGGGCTCACGTCCCCGAACATCAGCCCCGCCCCTCTTCCCGGCCCGGGCTTGGGTCTAGCCACGCCCCTGGCGGCCCCAGCCCGGGGGTGGGATCGGCTGGACCTGCTCGCCGACACTAAGCCCAAAGAGGGACCCGCATGGGGGTCCAGCCGCCCCAAAACAGTCTTCTGAGGGAGCGTGAAGACTGTGGGTTGCTTCCCAGGAGACAAGCTGGATTGCGCCTGGGGACCCTGACCCCCATGTGGCCGGGGCTCACGTCCCCGAGCGTCAGCCCCGCCCCTCTTCCCGGCCCGGGCTTGGGTCTAGCCACGCCCCTGGCGGACCCAGCCCGGGGGTGGGATCGGCTGGACCTGCTCGCCCAGGCTAAGCCCAAAGAGGGCCGCGCGTGGGGGTCCAGCCGCAACAAAACAGTCTTCCAAGGGAGCGTGAAGACTGTGGGTTGCTTCCCAAGAGACAAGCTGGATTGCGCCTGGGGACCCTGGCCGCCATGTGGCCGGGGCTCACGTCCAAGAGCATCAGCCCCGCCCTCTTCCAGACCCGGGCTTGGGTCTAGCCACGACCCTGGCGGCACCTATCCCAGGGGTGGGATCGGCTGCACCTGCTTGCCGACGCTAAGCCCAAAGAGGGCCGCGCGTGGGGGTCCAGTCACCCAGAAACAGTCTTCTGAGCGAGCGTGAAGACTGTGGGTTGCTTCCCAAGAGACAAGCTGGATTGCGCCTGGGGACCCCGGCCGCCATGTGGCCGGGGCTCACGTCCAAGAGCATCAGCCCCGCCCTCTTCCAGACCCGGGCTTGGGTCTAGCCACGACCCTGGCGGCACCTATCCCAGGGGTGGGATCGGCTGCACCTGCTTGCCGACGCTAAGCCCAAAGAGGGCCGCGCGTGGGGGTCCAGCCACCCAGAAACAGTCTTCCGAGGGAGCGTGAAGACTGTGGGTTGCTTCCCAGGAGACAAGCTGGATTGCGCCTGGGGACCCTGGTCCCCATGTGGCCGGGGCTCACGTCCCCAAGAGTCAGCTCCGCCCCTCTTCCCGGCCCGGGCTAGGTCTAGCCACGCCCCTGGCGGCCCCAGCCCGGGGGTGGGATCGGCTGGACCTGCTCGCCCATGCTAAGCCCAAAGAGGGCCGCACGTGGGGGTCCAGCCGCCCTGTAACAGTCTTCTGAGGGAGCGTGAAGACTGTGGGTTGCTTCCCAGGAGACAAGCTGGATTGCGCCTGGGGACCCCGGCCGCAATGTGGCCGGGGCTCACGTCCCCGAGCGTCAGCCCCGCCCCTCTTCCCGGCCCGGGCTTGGGTCTAGCCACGCCCCTGGCGGCCCCAGCCCGGGGGTGGGATCGGCTGGACCTGCTCGCCCACGCTAAGCCCAAAGAGGGCCGCACGTGGGGGTCCAGCCGCACCAAAACAATCTTCCGAGGGAGCGTGAAGACTGTGGGTTGCTTCCCAAGAGACAAGCTGGATTGCGCCTGGGGACCCCGGCCGCCATGTGGCCGGGGCTCACGTCCAAGAGCATCAGCCCCGCCCTCTTCCAGACCCGGGCTTGGGTCTAGCCACGCCCCTGGCGGCCCCAGCCCGGGGGTGGGATCGGCTGGACCTGCTCGCCGATGCTAAGCCCAAAGAGGGCCGCACGTGGGGGTCCAGCCACCCAGAAACAGTCTTCCGAGGGAGCGTGAAGACTGGGTTGCTTCCCAGGAGACAAGCTGGATTGCGCCTGGGGACCCCGGCCGCCATGTGGCCGGGGCTCACGTCCAAGAGCGTCAGCCCCGCCCCTCTTCCCGGCCAGGGTTTGGGTCTAGCCACGCCCCTGGCGGCCCCAGCCCGGGGGTGGGATCGGCTGGACCTGCTCGCCGATGCTAAGCCCAAAGAGGGCCACTCGTGGGGGTCCAGCTGCCCCAAAGAAGTCTTCTGAGGGAGCGTGAAGACTGTGGGTTGCTTCCCAGGAGACAAGCTGGATTGCGCCTGGGGACCCCGGCCGCCATGTGGCCGGGGCTCACGTCCCCGAACGTCAGCCCCACCCCTCTTCCCGGCCAGGGCTTGGGTCTAGCCACGCCCCTGGCGGCCCCAGCCCGGGGGTTGGATCGGCTGGACCTGCTGGCCGATGCTACCCCAAAGAGGGCCGCGCGTGGGGGTCCAGCCGCCCCAAAGCAGTCTTCCAAGGGAGCGTGAAGACTGTGGGTTGCTTCCCAGGAGACAAGCTGGAATGCACTTGGGGACCCCGGCCGCCATGTGGCCGGGGCTCAGGTCCCAGAGCGTCAGCCCCGCCCCTCTACCCGGCCCGGGCTTGGCTCTAACCACGCCCCTCGCGGCCCCAGCCCGGGGGTGGGATCGGCTGGACCTGCTCGCACACACTAAGCCCAAAGAGGGCCCCACATGGGAGTGCACCCTCCCCGAAGCAGTCTTCCAAGGGAGCGTGAAGACTGTGGGTTGCTTCCCAGGAGACAAGCTGGATTGCGCCTGGGGACCCCGGCCGCCATGTGGCCAGGGCTCACGTCACCGAGCGTCAGCCCCGCCCCTCTTCCCGGCCCGGGCTTGGGTCTAGCCACGCCCCTGGCGGCCCCAGCCCGGGGGTGGGATCGGCTGGACCTGCTCGCCCAAGCTAAGCCCAAAGAGGGCCGCGCGTGGGGGTCCAGCCGCAACAAAACAGTCTTCCAAGGGAGCGTGAAGACTGTGGGTTGCTTCCCAAGAGACAAGCTGGATTGCGCCTGGGGACCCTGGCCGCCATGTGGCCGGGGCTCACTTCCCCGAGCATCAGCCCCGCCCTCTTCCAGACTCCGGCTTGGGTCTAGCCACGCCCCTGGCGGCCCCAGCCCGGTTGTGGGATCGGCTGGACCTGCTCGCCGATGCTAAGCCCAAAGAGGGCCGCGCGTGGGGTCCAGCCACCCAGAAAGAGTCTTCCGAGTGAGCGTGAAGACTGGGTTGCTTCCCAGGAGACAAGCTGGATTGCGCCTGGGGACCCCGGCAGCCATGTGGCCAGGGCTCACGTCCCCGAGCGTCAGCCCCACCCCTCTTCCCGGCCCGGGCTTGGGTCTAGCCACGCCCCTGGCGGCCCCAGCCCGGGGGTGGGATCGGCTGGACCTGCTCGCCGACACATAGCCCAAAGAGGGCCGCACGTGGGGGTCCAGCCTCCATGAAACTGTCTTCCGAGGGAGCGTGAAGACTGTGGGTTGCTTCCCAGGAGACAAGCTGGAATGCACCTGGGGACCCCGGCCGCCATGTGGCCGGGGCTCACGTCACCGAGCGTCAGCCCCACCCCTCTTCCCGGCCCAGGCTTGGGTCTAACCACGCCCCTGGCGGCCCCAGCCCGGGGGTGGGATCGGCTGGACCTGCTCGCCCACACTAAGCCCAAAGAGGGCCCCACATGGGAGTGCACCCTCCCCGAAACAGTCTTTTGAGCGAGCGTGAAGACTGTGGGTTGCTTCCCAAGAGACAAGCTGGATTGCGCCTGGGGACCCCGGCCGCCATGTGGCCGGGGCTCACGTCCAAGAGCGTCAGCCCTGCCCTCTTCCAGGCCCGGGATTGGGTCTAGCCACTCCCCTGACAGCCCCAGCCCGGGGGTGGGATCGGCTGGACCTGCTCGCCCACGCTAAGCCCAAAGAGGGCCGCGCGTGGGGGTCCAGCAGCCCCGAAACAGTCTTCTGAGCGAGCGTGAAGACTGTGGGTTGCTTCCCAGGAGACAAGCTAGATTGCGCCTGGGGACCCTGGCCGCCATGTGGCCGGGGCTCACGTCCCAGAGCATCAGCCCCGCCCCTTTTCTCGGCCAGGGTTTGGGTCTAGCCACGCCCCTGGCGGCCCCAGCCCGGGGGTGGGATCGGCTGGACCTGCTCGCCCACGCTAAGCCCAAAGAGGGCCGCGCGTGGGGGTCCAGCCGCACCAAAACAGTTTTCCGAGGGAGCGTGAAGACTGTGGGTTGCTTCCCAGGAGACAAACTGGATTGCGCCTGGGGACCCTGGCCGCCATGTGGCCGGGGCTCACGTCCCCGAGCGTCAGCCCCGCCCCTCTTCCCGGCCCGGGCTTGGGTCTAGCCACGCCCCTGACGGCCCCAGCCCGGGGGTGGGATCGGCTGGAACTGCTCGCCAACGCTAAGCCCAAAGAGGGCGGCGCGTGGGGGTCCAGCCGCAACAAAACAGTCTTCCGAGGGAGCGTGAAGACTGTGGGTTGCTTCCCAAGAGACAAGCTGGATTGCGCCTGGGGACCCCGGCCGCCATGTGGCCGGGGCTCACGTCCAAGAACATCAGCCCCGCCCTCTTCCAGACCCGGGCTTGGGTCTAGCCACGCCCCTGGCGGCCCCAGCCCGGGGGTGGGATCGGCTGGACCTGCTCGCCGATGCTAAGCCCAAAGAGGGCCGCACGTGGGGGTCCAGCCACCCAGAAACAGTCTTCCGAGGGAGCGTGAAGACTGGGTTGCTTCCCAGGAGACAAGCTGGATTGCGCCTGGGGACCCCGGCAGCCATGTGGCCGGGGCTCACGTCCCCGAGCGTCAGCCCCGCCCCTCTTCCCAGCCAGGGTTTTGGTCTCGCCACGCCCCTGGCGGCCCCAGCCCGGGGGTGGGATCGGCTGGACCTGCTCGCCCACGCTAAGCCCAAAGAGGGCCACTCGTGGGGGTCCAGCTGCCCCAAAGAAGTCTTCTGAGGGAGCGTGAAGACTGTGGGTTGCTTCCCAGGAGACAAGCTGGATTGCGCCTGGGGACCCCAGCCGCCATGTGGCCGGGGC